>NW_020955584.1:1059924-1093374 GCF_003031625.1 Empidonax traillii
ATTATGTGCCTTCACTTTATTTCAGACATGCAGTTGAAGTACATTTTATTGATGTTGCTTTATAATCTGAAGGTTGTAATGCTTACTGAGTCTTCAGTGACTTTGGAATTTCAGATCTTGAACATTATTCTGGTCTCACAAAAATTTGTATTTCTGATGTACCCAGGTGAAAACCTTCTGACATCTTGGTTTCTACTTGTCTGTAGAGCTATACAGCCCAGTGAGACAAAGGTATTGCATGGTTTGGTCAGCTTGCTGTGTGGTCTGTGGATACTAACAATGCCCTTTAACATGCATGTGTACAAAGGGATATAAAAATGCAAAAGAATCATCCAGCTCTCCATAAAGGAATCTGCAAAGATTAAACAGTCTTTCTGTTACCTAGCAAGTTGCAGAGGGCTGTTTAACTTTATCATCTTGTCTCTAAGCAATAATGGTTTAATAAGGAAAATAAATAGGTTCTGTTGTAGTGACTGCATTTCATGCACTCCTTTGTCAGAGGTGTGCTGGACAAGGTAGCTGTTAAGTGCATGGTGATGAATGTATTTTAAACATCTGAATTCACACGCTCAGATCAATCTGCATTTTTTCTCATGTACCTGGCATATTAAGATCAGCAGAATGGCTAAATAACTTGCGCTTACACCTATGGAATTTAAAGCAGCTTTCTAAGAGGGGGGAGAAAACATAGTACTTTGTTCTTGGTCATGGAATGGTCAAAGCAACAAATGACACGTACTTAACAGTTTTTCACTAACTGAACCACAAACAGTTCAATATGTGCTGTCACACGCAGAGGAAGAATTGGTCTCTGTTGCTTTAGCTGTAGTTGAAAACAGTAAAATGTGCTGTTATGAGTGCACACTTATGATGAGGAGAGATGGCAAATTCAGAGCTCTGAATTTTGAGCTGGGCCCTCCAGTGTAAGTCAGGAGAAGTAAAGAAAATAAGTGAAAAAAATTGATTATTTTGTTCATGGTGTTGCTTATGCATTTTGTCTAATCATTATTTAGGGCACAGTGAGTAATGCCTTGTGCAGAAAGCAGGACTGCAATCTTTGCATCTCTCTGAATGATGCCCTAGCCACAGACTTGTTTTTTCTTGCATATTCACTCTTTGAATCTCATTTTCTTTTCTGCCTGGTGGCAGCCTGGTAACAGACAGCTGGAGCACTCCTCTGAGAGGCAAGATATGTTGGTCTCACTGGCAAAGAGCCTGACCTCTACCATTTTCTAAGCCAAGAGTGACAGTACTATTAATAGACCCCTCTTCTAGCTGTGTTTTCAAAGGAGAATATAGCCTGATTGTTGTGCTGCTGAGCCTAGATGTCAGCAGCGCATGGGAGGTGTATTGTATCAGGAATGAACTGGGCCCCTGAGGGGAGTTAAGTTCAGAGCAGCTTCAGGAAGCTCTGCAGGCTCTACACGGGAGGAGGCAGGAGTGCCTGCTTCCTGGCTCCATCTGCCAGCTGGGCACACAGCCCCCTCCCACTCAGTAGCTGAGCTGTAGGCACTTAAATCTAGGCTGTTTTGGCAATAACATCTAGGTTTCTAGTGTCAGCAAAAGGTTTGGGGCACTGAACTTCATGATTTAACCAGCGTTTTGGCGCTTTGGCTATCTGGAAGCTCTCCCATTTCCATTGTGATCAAAGGTAGCTGATGGGTGGTTTTGTGTTTGAATGCAAACAGGTGGTGGTAGGCAGGGTTTCTTTCTTTCCTACATGCAGCTGGGAGAAAACTAAACACAGCAGTCTATCAGTAATGAAACTTTTTCTATTAAAAGGAAGCGTTATGATTTAGATTAAAATTTCATTTGAAATAAATGAATCTCTTGGAAAACATGAGCTTCCTTGAAGAGTGAATTAAAAATGATTTCTTCGGTATTCCCCAGTTATCTGCCCTTTGCCATTTTTTGTGTTGAATGCGAGGAAAGAAAAGTAGTTTAAACACTTCTTGGTTTTTGAACAGGAAACTTCACACTCAACCTTTGCTGGGAAACATGCTAGCAACTGGATAGTGAGAAAAAACTCAGGTCACATTTGTAAAACTGAGTGTTCTTGCATATGAATATTCTCATTAATGCTCTGTAACCCATATGGCTTAATTTCTCATTAAACATTTTTGTGGTAATGTAACAAGTCTTGCCTGCAGCCAACATTAACTTAAATATTTTAAAGGATCTGAATTTGTCAAGGTCTCTCTAAACATTGCATTAAGCTGGTGAGGTGAGAGAATCTTACAGAGCTTAAAAAGCTTTGCCAACAACCCAGCAGAATTGTTAGACGACATAAAAAATTGACTTTCACGGTAAGAACAAGACTTTTGTCTCCTTATGGAAAGTTTGCCAAATGGTATTCCAAATACCTCTAGTTATTTCTTTGTTTCAGGTGCAAATATGTGTGGCTTAGCCTTCAAAGTTATGTTTATGGGAGATGTTTCTGTGATTTAAAACAGATTTTAGGACCCAGTCTTGCAAAGACTCACAGGTATGCTTTATTTATGCACTCTGCCTAGCTCCATCCAAGTCAATGACAGCTTGAGCTGACAAAACAGGAATTGTAAGAACTGCCCCAGAAGTAAGAATTTGCGAAACTGGGCCTGAAATCTTTTTATTATGCAGCAGAGATATAGTTTGAAATCAATAGTCTAAGGTCTTGAAGAGAGGATTAAAAATAAATAAATTAAGGAAACCCAACCCCAGTTCTAGAGGGAATTCCCCTCTAGCTCTCACCCTGTGTCATGCTACAGTTTTCATTTCAATCAAATTTTTTTTATAGTGACAGTTGTTGGGATAATTTAGAAGCAAAATGAATGGTACCTTAACTATTCAGATTTATCCTCAAAATTCTTCAGGGTCACATTCAGCATTGATTTTGCTACTAATAACCCAGAATGTTTTATTGACTTATAGTTCCCCAGGCATAATGCTGCCCTGACAAAACTTTTCATACATGTCCACAAATGAACACCTCCCTGTACAGCACCTCAGAGAATTTCTGGTGTCGGAATGTAAGATGGAAGACTTTATTATTGCTTTTTTAACTTTTGCTGTGTTGTCTGTGTAAATGCCCAACTCAAAACACTGTAACAGCAAAACAGTTAACCCTTGAATGCTTTGAAACATAGAGAGGCATTGGAATTTTGAGCATCTGTTCCCTGAAATAAAACACAAAGTCTTCATACATTAATTGTATGTACAAGAAGTTTGCCATTACATGCAAATTAACATTTTTTTTAACATTTCACCTGGTTCTGGATAAGACATTCCAAGACCTGGAATGTCTAAGGAAAGGGGGAGGAAAATCCTGGACTGCATGCGTCTTGCTGTATGACCTTACTTCAAGAAGAAATTCAGGCACGTGTTGAAGAAAGCCCCTGGACATAACAGGAGTTAAACAGGTGCTTTGCTTGCACTTACTTCAAGATTTGAATATGTTTAGAATCACATGCGTGTGGAAGTAAGAACAGTGTATGGAGGCCTCAAGTAATAATAGCCCTTCTGAGGGATTCTTAACTGGTTATAAATGCTCCTCTTAGAGGTTTTCTGAAGTTACCAGAATAAACACTTTTTAATGTAGAGTCATTAAAAGAAAAGAAACCGTATGTTTTCCCAGGGAATGGTTGTCAGATCTCTTATGACTGTTTTGTAGATTACCACTTCACGTAAACTAACAAAATGGTTATTGGATTTAAAAGGTATTCTCTGTAAGTAAATGTCACTGTTAAATACCTCAGCTATTATGTTTGTGTTTGCATTACTTTAGGGATTTAGATGGCACCATTTGCATATTTTATCCAATTCTCTAATGTTCACTTTGTGAGTTAAAATCAAGATAAATTGCATAAATGGAACAGCTTGCTGGCTGTGGATAAGCTGATTTAAACTACTGTACATGGGATGAAATGTAAGGCGCTTTGTTATTCGGAAGACACATACACAGTATGCTTTGTTTGTTGAGGTAACATGTTTAATAGTGTGTAAGTTTTAGTTTGAAATTAAAGCAGAGTCTATAGAAATATAGCTAACACTGACATCTTTGCCTTGGGAGGGGAAGGCTAAAAATGTATGTTTATTTGTGTCAGGTGTCCCAGGAGCGTGTGTGCAAATAATTTTGCTGTATAACATCCTCTCAAAATTTGTATTTATGTGCTTCAAACTCACCCCAGATGTTTTGAGGTATTTAATTACATGGTGTTCTCTTGCCCCTTCTCTTCTCTCCATCTAATGTGCACAAGGTTTTCATCTAACAGCATGATGTACCTTTCCTTGTTGTCCCTAAAGGAGGTCTAGCCAGCCCAGGAATGGTTGGCAAAGCCTGACCTGTGGCATTCAGAAGTTCCTCTCTGATAGTCTACCTAGAAATCTGTTCTTTCACCTTCAAATTTCACCTTTAAAGTTTTTTAAGAGATTGACTTTTGGTCCCCTAAGTTGATGTTTTATTTTTAAATGCTTACCTAATGTGCATTTTTTGATACTAAGCGTCTCCCACAGGTCTAATCTTCCTGTTTGTAATTTTCATGGGTCTTAAGGGAGACCATTTTTGCCTATCCTTGTAAAACAAAGTGGAGGGACACGATCAATTACTACCCTCACATCTATTTAACTTGAAATCCTTTTCTCTTCTCAAATATTTTGTTGTGTCCCCTCATTTGTCTGCCTTTGGTTCATTGACCACCAAATAACTGCTGAGTTTTCTTCTCCTGTGAGTATGTGAGTTAAGATAAATTTTTTGTATAATGGCACCACATTTTTCAGCTAAGTCTGCCTTCCTTGCATGTCTAGAGTAAAGGTGTAATCTGTTTATGAGCTGTTAAGAAACTTGTCTACAAGGGTGTTCCTTTGAGATGTGTTAGGCTACCATGAAGATCCATGGTTACTTTTATGTGCTAGTAGTCCCCGAACTGGGGATTGTGAGCTTCTCTGTGGATTTTCTGTGATTAGAAATTAGAATAGTCTTAAAAGCTGCATGGAAGCTTAAACTGATATATTTATGTAATGCTATTCTACATGTGGTGCAGCAGGTCAGCATGCTCTATAGCAACTTCTCCATTTGTGTAAACCCTGGGTACGGTACAGGGTTCACAGTACAGAGGGACTGGAGGGGTAGATTGAAGGCAGGCAGTGGTTTTGTAAGAAGGAGAAAAGTTAGGAAGCATGTAGATAAAAAGGGCATCAAACTGCAGTAGCCATTGCCCCTTAAACTCTCTCTCTCCCTGCATTCTTCCTTCCCTCCTCACAGATTTTGTTAGCAAACTGCAGGGCAGAACAACTTTACAAATGTACTCTAAGAGGCTGCTTGTCTTCCCTATCCCACCAAGGGAGAGTGAGCGAGGGGCTGTGTGGGGCTTAGTTGCTGGCCAGGGTTAAACCACAACAAATTGTTAGTTATGAAGTGTGGGTTGTGTTGTGAATGATAATACAGAAATAATATTTTTCTCCCACATCTGCCTTAATAATGTATTTTACTGGTTTATTCTCTGTCACACTCAAGTGTAAGTGTAATCGAATGAGTACTCTTCTGTGTAAACGCACAGGGAAAGTGTTGAGAAATTAGATTCTGAACTACCAGGATGCTCAAAAATAAGCAAAATGCATTTTTTGTAACAAGAGCTCTGGCACTGGTTCTTTTGCAAGACAATTTTGGTTATGTCAGAGAGCACGAAGTGTCTGGCATTGAGGCAGGCTCTGTCCCTGGCTGCACACTGAGTTGCCTATTGCTTGTATGCAGGCCTGCCAGCATAAGTATGTATGGACAAGTACATCACATGGATAGGATGTGCATGGATGAAGAGGCAGCAAAGTTTTTTTTCCTTCATTTGTTCTGTAATGTAATAATGCATTTTTTTCACAATATTTTTCTGTATAAAAAACACAGGAACTTACAGAATTGTTCTTCACACTGTTTGTTAGGAATCACTTAACATCAGTCTCTCCTTCATACCCACTTTAAAATTGCCAGTGGGAATGCCCTGACGGGGGGGAGGCAAGACCACACCATCTGAGAGTGGCTACTGCTCTTGTGACAAGGGATGGCAGCCAGCTGCCTTTGCATTTTCTTATAGCACTAGCAGGGAAGGATTAGGGCATTGCTTTCTGCTTTGCATTTCTCTCCTGGGAAGGGAAGCAGACTCTCCACAGTACTGGAGAGGAAGGTCAAAGTGCTAGTGGCTTCTGTCCTTCTTCAGACAGGTTTTCACGTAGATAGCGCAAGTGTATTTTCCATTGCACATTTGCCATGGATTTCACTAGGAGGACCTTCACTAACCTTGAACATCATCAGAATTATGAGTTATTGCCACTCAATCATCTAGCTGCTGCTGTTAAACATTAAAAATCAGGGAATAGCCTATTTTTTGTCTGCACAGTAAACTGAAAGCCCTTCAGGCCAACCTAAACTGCGCTGCAATTGGAAATGAAGAATTGGAAATGAACAGGTTGGTGCTGCTGAGCTGTTCCAGGCAATGCCAGTGCCAGTGGCGGCTGCCTGTGCTGACAAGATGGCTGGAGCCTACAAACCAGTCTCACTGCAGGAAAGGGGACTGTACAGAAATCCAGAGCTACTTCTGCAGTGAAAGCTACCTTTTGTGCCATGGATTTAACCCAGGGCCTTATGAGGTCAGCAGAAGTGTTTCTGTGGGGATTAGAGTCAGGTCTCTGTCACAGAGAATTGTCTTTTCAATAGTGTCTGGGTTACTTTTAAGTGCTGTGTTTCAGTAAATGTACAGCAGACAGAGGATGAGCTTTGCTGAGCATGGCAGAGCTGGGCAGTGTCCCGTTTTGGCTCCTCTGGGTGAAGCTCTGTGAAACAAAGCACTGCCGTAGGGTCACAGAGGTGCTCCTCTTAGGGATGTGGTTTCCCTGCCGCAGAGCAGGGCTGCCAGCCCTCCTCCAGCCAGCCTGGAGCAATGGGCCCTGCCTAAAAAATAAACCAATTAGCCTTTTAAAAGGTCCTTCTCATTTCTGTAATCCTTTTCGTAGAAGGAATTTGCTGAAGCAGCAGGATCTGTGGCTCTGCTCTTTTCACCCTCCACGCCACAGTCCTGCAGGGAATTCACCTGGTTACAGACTGCTAAGATGAACATCTCTGCTATGAGATTAATTGATTGCAACTGCAAGTGTCTGTTATCGCCATGTTGTTTAAACACAGGAAGGGGAGAGAGACAAAAAATACAACATAAATAGAAACTATTGATCTTAATTTCTATTTATTTTCATATGCTTAGTGAAAAAGCACACCTATGCTGAAAAACATTATAAATGTAATCAGATGTTCTCTGTAGCAGGTTGAAGTAAAAATGTGCAATGATGTTATGCTTAAAGAGCATTTAGAGCATTTGACAGGTTTTTTTAAATGATTTTTCTGTTTACCCTTTAATTATTCTCATCACTTTAATTTACTCTGTTACTTATTTTCTTACTTCCTAAGATTAGGAACAAAGCAGTATGTTAATTTCCCTTTTAAATTTTTAAGCTAATATTTATCTCTGAATGTGAAAACTGATAACCAGAAAGAAAAAATTCACTGCAAAAAATTTCCTTTAATTATCTCAGTAAGTAGGAATAGTCTCAAATATGCTGAAGGAGTGGCAGCTGAGGAGAGCTGTCACTGATAGTTCTCATATAGCACATATCCTCGCTGGTACCCATGAGCTGGATGGTGACTCCATTGCCTGATGGGCTTCTTCAAGGTGTTGACAGAAATATGCAACTTCTTCAGATAAATTCTGGCCAGTGGCCATGCTTTACTTAGAAAATGCCAGGAGTGGATTTAGTTCTTTAGGAAGGATGGAAGTGAAATGACCCACAAAACAGCATCAGCTTTCAGAATCCCATTGCTTCTGGTATTTTTACTGAAGGAGCACTGCTTTCTGGACACTTATAGGCATCAAGCAATGACTAAACTTCTGACTCTTGGATTCAGTTTAAATACAGAATGCATGCAGAGTGCTTCATAGAGGTTTCGGGATTTTTGTGGTACATGTGCTCTGCAGGTCATTAGGACAACATGATCCAGAGAGTATAAGACCAAAATAGGAAATATTTTTACTTCCTATAATTTTTAGTGAAATACATAAAAAGAAATAAATTACAAACTTCTAAAAATAAAACATGTTTGCATGTGCCTCTATTTCTGACAAAAGGAAAACAGCCTATGCGTTATGACTATATATAATGCTTTAAATTTTTTGTTGAGAGTTCTGTAATTTAAGTTCACAGGAAGATTACAGGTAATTTCTGTAGTTGACTTAGAACTATTCCAGTTTAAATAACCTGAATATTTGTCATCTGCAATTTTGAGAGTATAGCTTATGCTACACATTTGCCAGTAGGGAGTTCCCAGGACCACAAAATTGTCTTTTTGCCATATACTACAAGTGTGAATTTCATGAAGTGGTCTGTAGCTTTGTGGAAACTAGGGCAAGCTCTGTACGTGTAGAGCATGTCAGGTAATTAATCAATTTTTTTTTTTTTTTTATGCTAGAAATTAACACATTTGTTCTGTGGTGGATGTTTTTCTGAGATTTCAGTGAAATCTCTAACAGAGTTGCTTATCTGTTGTTTCACCTACAGGTACATTTATGTTCCAATGGGAGGATCTCAGTCCAGTTTGCTTGGAATGCTATTTTCTACAGCCCTCACTTTTGCCTTTGTAAGCTATTGGCACGGAGGACAGAGTTATTTGTGGTACTGGGGCGCACTTAATTGGTTTGGAGTAATTGTGGAAAATGGCATCAAGAGGATACTTTCTATTTCACTTATTCAAGATTTAATTGTAAGTTGAATCTCTCTTTATTTCATGTTCTTGCTTCCTGGCTCTGTGCTCATCTGAAGCTGCTGGTTACTAGTTTGGTTTAACCAAGATTAAAAGTCATGGATAACAGATAAAAGAGTTAGCACTCCCTTGCCCACCCTCCATTCCAACTGGAATTTTGCACAGTATCAGTAAAGCAAACAGTGGAAATATGCGTGGTCTTAAAAGCTTCCTCTGCAATCCTAGAGTAAGCAAATGCTTGTCACGTAGTATATGGCTGAACAGAAGCCAGTTTTAACATTTGTATTCTGATTTCACTCAGGATGGCCTTAAAATATTCATCTTCACTAAAATTAGGAGTGTATATTTCTAACCATGTGTTTCCTGGACAAATGAGCATGTAGCAGCTGCTTGCATCTGGGAACAAGCTTACACTGGGAAATGTTATGCTTTTAAAGATCCAAGTAAAGAAAGTATTATTTTGCCTTGAAGTCCTCTGATATTTTCACTTTGCTGATACTTTTGACCTTCGTGCTGTCATTTGCAAAGGACAAAATTGGCTTTGACGTGCAATCATATGCAAAAAGCACTATTTTAAATTTTAAAATATTTTTAATGACTATTTTTTAATGTTGATGGTCATTTTAATCTGCAGGTTTGCTCTCTACTTAATCCCAAATCTTCTAATAACTGTTTTTAAGAATAAATAATTCGTATGCCTTTCTTCCTTGCTGTGATAAGGCACAGAATTTTTACTCCTATATAATCTTGTTTTAGTAGAGACTCACTCCCCATTTTGATAGAATCTTGATGCTCAAGTAATGATGCTTGTTTTCCATCCCAGCCATTTCAGTTTTCACTGTTGTAGCATCCCATGTGCGGCAGCTGATGCAGCTCAGCAATTTAGGAACCAATAACAGCCAGTGCTACCTTATATCACCCAGTTGTCCATCACTGCAATTTCAGTGATAGTCTGGAAGCAGCTTTTTGCTTTCCTAGAGAAGGAGTTTATCAGCTCCGTTAATCTTCCCTCTAGGGTGTAACTGAGCTTCACCATCTGATCAGCTGCATTTGTTTGTCTCTAGGCTGGAAGACAGTATAGCTTTTTAGGCATCCAGCTGTATGTGGAAATTTAAGTGTAGGGGCTTTTTATATCTGATGTCACTATAGTAGAAATTCTAAAAGAACTCTTAAGGAATTAGGTGCTTAAATATCACAAAAATTATAATGGCTATGGCATTTGACCTCATCACTCTCTTCAACTACCTGAAGGGAGGTTATAGCCAGGTGGGGGTTGGTCTCTTCTCCCAGGCAACCAACAATAGGACAAGGGGACATGGGCTCAAGCTCTGCCAGGGGAGGTTTAGGTTAGATGTTAGGAAGAAATTCTTTACAGAGAGGGTAATCAGGCATTGGAACGGCCTACCCAGAGAGGTGGTGGATTCACCATCCCTGGAGGTTTTTAAGCAGAGATTGGATGTGGCCCTTAGTGCCATGATATAGTAATTGGAGTTGGATCAGGGGTTGGACTTGATGATCTTGGAGGTCTTTTCCAACCCAATCTATTCTGTGATTCTATGATTTTATGAAGGTGGTTTTTTTTTATGTTGGATTAATTTCTAACATGTAATTCTAATTATAGTTAACTGATTCTGGCACTAGGGTTCTTTTTTGCATAAATGAACTCCCTAACTATGAACCAAGTGCATTTTACTCTCTTTCCTGCTCTTTGTTTTCATCCAGTGTTTTTATTGGCCTATCTAGTGTCTTCCATGTTTCCTTTGTTGTTCATTTCTGTTTGGAAACATAGTTGTAGACCTTCCTTAGAAGACACTTTCACATCTTTCCCTGAAATATTGAAGCCAATATTTTTAATATGAATAGTTTTGACATCTAAATTGGTGCCTTAGACAGATCTTGCTGTATTCAGTAATGGCTGAGTCATGATTTGCTCTGTGCCTAGAAGGTTTCTCTACAATGACGTGAGCTACAGTCTTTGCAAACCACTCCTTATTGCTCTTTACTCGCTCTTCTAACTAACTGCCATTTTCTTCCTGAATGCTGAGACTGGGGAGCAGATGAGTAGTTGGATTTTGACATTTCCTTATCAAGGGGTGGAATGATATGACATTCTCTGAGATGTACCACATTTGAAAGAAACTGAAAATTTCTTAACGCCCTGTATAAATGTCCCCCATGTAATCTGGCTTTCGGAAATATTCCAATAATCCTGTCTTGGTGAGAGGTGTGCTGCAAGCCTAGTCACTGTGGTGCTGAAGACTCCCTTCTGGGGGCTGGGTTTTTCACTTAAATGTCATCTGTTGACAAGCTGAAATCCTTTGCATTCTTGTGCTTCACTCAGTGCCTGTGTTGGCTCTTGAGGGCTATTTTTGAGAAGGAAAGTTTATTTTTGTCCCCAGAATAGCAGATGAGTTTCTGAAAATACACAAAGCGCAGGTTTATGCTTTTTTTTAACCCATTCTGTTTACCAAACATCCTCATATATTATTGTTAAATGGAGTTACATAGTTCAGTTGAGCAGGAAGTGTTTGATTATTAAAATATATAAAAATCTAGACGTGTAAGTTAAATTTTAATTATTTTCTGTTTTTAAGATGGAATTAATGACAAACAGTAACAAAAATGGTATCAAAACTACCTCCTCCCCTCCCCCCCCCCAGTATATTGTCTCAATTCTCTTGCAAAGGGAAGATTTGGAAATCTAAATAAAGCACAGTCAAGTCTCATCCTTCACTGAATTCTTGTGCTGACTAGATATATATATATATATAAAGACCCTATATTTATGCAGATTTTATGGTAGTTTCAGTCTCAACACTTCAAACCTAGTGTAATTTGAGGAAATAACACTTTTGTAGCAGACTGACAGGTTTTAAATGTCATCTCAGGCATATTGAGCTAGAACGAACAAAGAAGCATGGGCGTTATTTGTGATAAGTAAAATCAGCATATAAAGAAATATTTACTGAAAACAGTAAATTTCCTGACCCAAAAAAATTGGTTCTGAAACTTTTAATTTATACTGGTTTCAAACCAGTGTGTGGCTTCCTGATTTCAGCTTTGAAAGAGCTGATGCTCCTTATGTACTTTTCAGCTTACACTGTTCTGAACTTTCATGTTTCAGTAAGCTGTGTTATGAGAAGTTGTCTACATATCTTTTTTCCCCCTAGAAATTGCGTGTTAGTTATCAGTAAGTGAGAGCTGAATTAATTAATACTGCCTTTTCAGCAAAGCATTACATATAAAACGACAAGAAATGCTATGCATCATAAGCTAGGGCTTATCTGGGAACTTTATATTAAACAAGAGAAGTTCCATTGTGTTTCTATCAGGCTTTCTTTTGTTTGGTTTTGTTTTGTTTGTTGGTGGTTTTTTGTTTGTTTGTTTTTTGTTTGGTTTTTTATTTTATTTTTTCAAATGATATTTATACCTGTATTGAGCAAAGTAGTGCTTTGCTTCACTGATTCTATATTAACTCCTTACAGATGAACAGACACTCCAGCGGTAACTCATTTAAAATCAGTGATAGAATTTGTATTGACTTTTAATAAATAATGTGCCAGATTTCTGAAAGAAAATGCTAATAACTATCATTCTTGCAGTGTTTTAAATTTTTTTCCTTAAGGAAAATGAGATACAGATCTATTAAAAAAATTAGATCTTGGTATAAAAATAAATTTAGAATGATTTAAACCTTAGAATAGTTGGCAACACCTTTAAATCAATGGATTTTTGTAAAAGAAATATTTGGAAATCATCCAAAAGGAAGATGTAGCAAGGGGGGATGAAGTTGGCAGATGGATAAAAACAATGTTTTAATCCAAATTGAAACAGCAACATTTATCTTTTCAGTTCTTTCTTAAAGTGAAAACATGTCGTTCAGTTGAGTAAGATTTCTTTTTTAATCGAGTCATAAAGGTCTCTCTTTTAATAATAATACTATGATGAAATTTTAGTTTAAGTTCTTATTTCTAGATTTATTTAGTAAGAAACTAAATATGCCATAAACAATTCATTTTGAGAAACTAACTGATTTTAAGCCTGGCTTGTTTTAAAGTAATTTGTACAATTCTTGTAAGTGTTTTGTTTTTTTTAAAGTATAAAATACTTTGATTTCTACATTTTTTATTTATGGCTGTAATGAGGTGCACTTATTAATTCTATTTCAGTATGGTGAAATTTCCTACAAAACCCCTCTTTGAAAAAGGGAAAATATTTTGTATAATGTCCATGTTTCTGATTAGTGTGATTAGAGTGTTAGGTTGTCTTTTTCATCAGAAGAATAAACTCCATACATTTGTCTCTACAGTTAAAATATCTCCATTGTGGTACATCCGACAGTTGGTATC
This sequence comes from Empidonax traillii, assembly GCF_003031625.1. NCBI lineage: Eukaryota > Metazoa > Chordata > Aves > Passeriformes > Tyrannidae > Empidonax > Empidonax traillii. The sequence continues at coordinate 1,073,047 of NW_020955584.1, forward strand.
CTCAGCTTTGCAGAGAGCAGAATTTTAGATGGCTTTCAGAGTTGAGGTGTGGTGAGGGGGCATAAAAATCTCTACAGTTGTTCCTAATAAGTTACGCATTTTACAGTGGTCCGGCAGACAGCTGATGTGGGGCATGGAAAGGTTCTGACTGGTGAGCTTGACCTCTGTGGTTCGAAAAGGAATTAGCAGATCTAACAGCTCACTGCTATTGAAGAGGGAAAGGTTGAATTTCTCTTTCCTCCCTTCCTTGCAGTCTTGCCACTTCCTCCTCCACACGCCTTCCTGCTGGAATCTTTCCTGAGCTGACTTAGCTCTTTACCCCAGCAGAAAGCTTTACTTCCTCTGGTTACTTTATTGCTAGATGATTTGACTAATGAAGAGGAATCTGAAAAGCACACGAAGCATTACAGTGTAAGAGCCAAAAACCAAGGAGAAGAAGTGGAAGGGAAGGAGCTTGACTACTTGGAACCTCCCCCTTGCAAATGTACCTAAATAGTACCGGGGAGTAGATTGAGCCTCTGTGTTTAAAGGCAGTGGGACAAGGAAAACAATTAGGTTCCACTGCAGTAATTATTCAGCCTAAATTCAACCTAACCAAGATCAAGATTCCTGTGAATTTCACAGCCACTGAGCAAATTCCTTTAATGACAGAATTTCTTTTTGCATGTATAACTCACTTTGAACTGTTGTGAGATAAGTAAAGTTTCCTTCTGTAGCTGAGGCGAGATCTGACCAAACATTAGGAAGTCATTCGAGACAGATATGTTTGTTGATCACCTTGTGAGATAAAATCTTTAATAATATCTCTGCAATAAATAAAGACCCTTCTAAGCTGTTCTTCACTATACACTAGGCTTTGATCTTTGTTTTGCTTTATTTGGTGGAAAAAGTATTTATATCACTTGTTTACTGTTGTCAAGCCTGTCTGACCTTTTCTTTTTTTACTAATAGTGTTGTTTAATTCATACATATTTTTGTTGAAACACGGTGATTCAATTAAGTGACAAGCACTCCTATTCTGTAATGCAGAATTGTTTTTTGAGATTAGAGACTACCCATAATGTCAAAACCTAGATCGCTGGAAGGGGCTTGCCACCCACTCCATACCCCACACCTCAACCTTGAGTTCAGCCATATCATTGCTCTAACCAGAAATCTTTACTATGCAAAGTTCATGTACTCTGACTCAAAACTGGCAGAAACTTCTCTTCCTTAGTGTGAGAGAAGACTTCTGGCGACTGGTCTTTGTATGGTACCTAGAAGCAGCGAGCTGAGTTGTTGACGTGCTGTTTTGTACTGGGCTGCTGAATGACCATCAAAGGTAAATAGGGGCTGGCTGATGCATCCTTGTCATTCTGGTGACTTCTAGCTATGCCAACAATAATTCTGAGTCAAGCAGTTCTTGCCGTGTTTCTCTTTTTGCTTGATTTTGTTATTTTCTCTCTTCTTCACCCTCTTGTTAGGCTTCATTTGTCTTCATAGAAGTAAATCCCATAACATTTTGAGAGCCCTGCTAAAAATGCATGCACACAGACACATTTGCATTGGGACACTGTTTGTTTTTTTTGGTTTTGGTTTTGTTTTTTTTTTTTTTTTAACTGGGGGAACTTCTTGCCTCAGAATCAGTAATAAAGGCTGAAAACATAGGAGTTGTTTTGTGTGAGGGACAAGCATATGTAATATGATACAATATGGTGAATGACAAAAATGAATGAAGAAAGATTTCAAAGATAACATTCTGTTGTTTCCTACCTTTTGAGTACAAGCATCCCTTTTTTGTTGAATCTCTGCAAATTATTATTTTTTATGCTAGCACTGGAGAAACTGTTGTGATTTTCTGCCTGTCTTTAACCATCACTGCTCTGTTTCAGACCACAGTGTCAGCTGGGAAGCCCCTGGCATAGCTGCTAAGTTGTCATAATGAAAAAAAACATTTCTCCCACCTACCATAATTATTTATTCTTTGTTTTGGAGATGTTGGGCAGTTTTCTGGTGGCCAGTTCATAATGCAGTTTCAAAAGGAAGTTAATCATGCTGTGGTGTAACAACAAGTCAGACTGATGGTGGTTATGTACTACTTTGTTACAGTGACTTGAATACAGCCTCCCCCTGTGGTTCACCTCAAAAATTCGTCCAGGCATTAGATGTCAGCAGTTACAAAAATACAAGTTAAAGTACTGAGGAGAGGTTGCATTCTGATTTTTCTGCTGTACCTTGAGCTACAGAAACTTGCCACAGGGGAAGTGAGGTCTGTATTTGCTGGGAGCGTTTATCAGATAGGGATTATTACTGTGTATTATTTGTTTGATAACAGTCTTTTGGTGGCAGTGTTGGGGGGTCGGGGGCACATGAGGGCAGGATGAAAATGTAAAACTCACGATTGATGAAGTTAAACCCCTTCCCAACTGGATTACAGTTTAAAAGATAAAAATGTTAAAATGTGGATGAGGGAGCTGAAAGAATCAGAATGAGCATAATGGGAACCAGAAGAACAAAACTAGGGATGTCAAGGACCTGGACACAGAGGAGAATGCGTGACTCTGTTGGTCAGTCCTCCCTGGTGAGAGCTGAGACACATTTATAGGAGTATGTACGCTGCCATTACACAGTTAAATCCCCTGCTTTAAACATAGAACAGAGGATGGTGCATTTCAGTGCTGTTCATTTCACACTTTTTACAAGCTGCCACTTTAAAAAAATAAATGTTTGGGCAGGTTCTTTGATGGTGAAGAGTTAAATGTAGGAGCAAGTATAGAAATTTACTTTTGTGTATGTCAAACTTTCACACATGCATCTGTAAGTGTAGTGGATACATATGAATCGGTAGGAGGCTTTCTTCAAACAGAAGAGGGAGTTGGCTCTTTGCTGAGAGATGCTATAAATGTAGATCCTTCGGAAAATCTAAAAATGAAATGGTGCTAGTGCAAGACAGCGTTTTGTTGAGTGAATGTTTAGTAAGATATCAATAGAGAAGATGAGTATCTTCTCAAATGCTATATATAGCATTTATTCCTAAATTCAGAATCAAGTTCCATTTGTGAAAATAGATCTTAACTGACAGCTGCTTGATTTTAATTGTGTAGTTCTCTTTTTATAGGAGTGATGTAGGGAATTACAGGTTGTTTGCATCATCCTGTCTCTTGGTAAAATGCTGTCAGTTCCTGCCTTCGTGTGTGAACTTTCCAGGAGCTAATTTTTACCTTTACTTTGGAAGGAAAGTATATACCTTGAAAAGAAACAGGATATAACCTCAGGCCACAGTTCAGCTTGGGCAGAAGGAAGGGAACAACTGCAAGCAAAGTAAAATGCAAGAAAAATAAAACAAAGTGAAGTAAAGGGGACTGGTTCTGGGTTAGAGTTAGCTGAAGAACAGAGTAAACAAGAATAATTACCATGATTACTGAAGGGTACAGTGTGTGTTGATGGGGAAGTAAATTTATTCTTCTGTTTGGTGTGGCAGTTATTGATGGATAAGATCTGGTAGCACATCTCGTTCCCTTGCAGGCCTGTTCTTCATCTTGTTACCGTTACAGCCCTGAGGATTCCACAGTTTCTTTAGGATTATTTCATAAGTGAATATTTTGTGCATGTATTCAAACAGAATTCTTTATTTTTGTTGTGTTTCTGTTCTGTGGTGCAGTCTCTACTCTCACTGTATTGAGCGTCTGTCCCTCAGCTTTGGAGTGCAGGAGTGTGTATCCTATTCAGATGTCAGCTTCTCATCAGCTGCCTTTCCCCTGCTCCTGCTGATCTTTGAGCCTAACTTCTGCTATCATTAATGAGCACACATAGTCCCTCTCTTTGTTTCTGCAGTCTCCCAAACACACTTTTGTTGCCGTTACCCACTGACAACGTGTATTAACAAACATAAGATGCCCTATTGCTTGGACCCAACCCATCTTCATTTCTGCTGCTCACTTTAAAAATTAAATAAATTGACATTCTCTTTGGCAGAGCTTTGTCACAATTTTCAGCCTTTCCTCCGTCCCATCTGCTTCCCCAGCTGCTCAGTCACACCCTGCCCTCCATTTTCAGTGCGCCGAACTGCAGATAGATAAAATAGCCGGTAACTGTTAGTCAGGATGTGTTGCTTCCCTTCCCACTGTCCCATCTGCTCCTCGCTCTCTTTCAGCTCTTCACCCATGCTCCTGTTTTTATGCTGTCCTGTTATTTTTGGCAAATGGCTGCATTGCGGGTGACCCAGATTCAGGGGATGCGTTGAGGTGTTCACTCTTGTGGTTACTTGGTGATTCCTGGGGTTAAGGGTTAGACACTGAAGAGTTGTCATTTACCTGAGCACATTTTCTGAAAGGAAACCTTTTTAAGATTGACTGGGTGGTCTCTCTTGCTTCTGTAGAAAAGTGTCGAAATTGGGGGCAGGGAGGGGCTTATTCTTCAGTTGTGGTACAATGGAGGGTGAAAACAGAAAACTGCACTGGCCAAAGGAACTCCAGCAAGTGATTTGGATTCTTTTCCAAGCATTTTGCTGATATGCATAAAAGCACCACCCATGCCCCTCCTGTACTGGGCACCTTTACCCACAAACATTTTATCCATCCGTGCACTCTCCCAAAAAATCCTTGTAAATATTGCAAAGAATTTAGGTTTTGTGACGTAAAGATGAGTCAACATTGTATTAGCTTTTAAGCATAGTTTATCTAATAAAAACCGTCAGGAAATAGAAAAGATGGAATTTTACTAACTGTAGAAAGTACACTTACTCTTCCCTCGTACTCTAGGAGTAGCAATGAAAGACAATGCAGGTCTAGGTGTTATATTCATGGTAGTTAATTTGCTTGATTTCTTCAACACAACATAGTACAGTTTCTGTACCTTATTTTAAAATTATTATGGATAAGTTGGTTGATAGATTTAAGTGGGAGAGAATGAAATCTGTAGAACAGATAGTAATACAGTATTGTATGTTTAAAAAAAAGAAAATTCTTTTAAAGTTGTTCTAGATTATTTTGTCCCTTAAAGACCAAAGGCAGATGAAAATACAATAATGTAATCTCTAATTTTGCAGTTCATAGTCTTAAGCATGTTTCATGTCACTCTGGCCATAGCATCTTGACAGTCTTATTCCATGGTGCACATGTTCACATAAGAAATAATTCAAGTGCTTCTCCAATTTTATCATAAGCACTTGTTTTGCCATGTGGTTGGACTATCAGTTCTCTGGATGGGTAGCTCAAAAAGATATAAATGTTGTGAATATCTGTTTTACTCCATGAAGATGGACTCTTGTTTAGATTGTGGACAGTTTAATTCATTTACATGGTACTTGTTAAAGTATTTTTAGTATAAGCAAAAGCTCAGTAATGTCACTGACTTGATGCTGAATTTTTCTTTAATCTGCCTCAGAACAACTATATAAATGAGATGTGTTGCAAATGCAGCTTGCTTAGATGTTTTCCATCTTCTGAGCATTTGCTAAGAAGGTACAAGCTAATGTCTCTCAGGGGAGGCTTCTTGCTACTTGACACTGTCGTCAGGCTGGGTTTGCAGCGTGATAGAAAACATGCACCGCAGTTCCTGAGCCCTCCCCTAAACCAGCATGATGCTTGTGGGCTGCTCCCAGAACAAGCTACTGCCGATGGTTTCAGCAGCCCTCTGAATAATGAGCCTTTGGGACATGCCAAAACCCCATGGTGCCACCACTATTGCTAGAAGAAGTTTAGGAATGGTTGCTGTAGGAAAATGTAGGATTGCTTCCCTAATGAAATACTGATGAATATATTTCTGTAAAAGACTTCAGTGTGATATTTTGTGTAGCATTGCCTAGTATTCAGTGCTGTACCGAGTTTGGTCTTAGGTGTCTCCTCAACTTCACAAAAACATAGAATGGTTTGGGTTGGAAGGGACCTTAAAGATCATGTGCTTCCAACACCCCTGTCGTGGGCAGGGACACCTTTCATTAGACTAGGGTGCTCAGGGTACCATCCAACCTCCCCTTGAACACTTCCAGGGATGGGGCATCCCTGACTTCTCTGGGCAATTGTTCTGTCAATACAAGTGGCTTGTCCTGTCACTAACTTCCACATGGAAGGGAAGATGACTTTTTCTGGTCAGTATTCCCCAAAATATTTTCTCTGTTGTTGGCTAACTAGGACATGTAAATGCATTTATCTGGGCCCTCAATTTCATCTTTCCATGCCATTCAGTAATATTGTTGTACACAGTCCTGTAAAAATGCATATTTATTGTTAATCAGCTCTGAATCACCTTAGAGAGAAGTTCCTTCAGACTGTGGCTCTCTGAAGCCTCTTCTGCCATCTTCGTATGTTTTGCATTCATAGTGATGTAATTACGTTGCAAAGCGCACGAAATAAGTATTCTCTAACTCAAAATTCCTTTTTCCATGTCCTTTACCTTGACTCTTAGTTCTAACCTAAATGATCTGTTGTGCTGTGTGTTGTCCTTCATAAGCCATCTTTCTTGAGAAACGACCATCATACAAGCTTCCCATTTCTGACTTGGTTTTAGAGGCTAAAGGTGATGTGCATGCATAACTGGAAAAGGATTTAGGAATGAAAATGTTTGGACGATTCAGTTTCTTTTCATGCCTGTCTTCCTCCACCACTCTCAAACACATACACAGATTTACTTGTCAAGGTACCCTGCTAAATGATAGTATCATTTATTTTTGTAAGGTGACTGAGAAGGCTCAGTTGAGAGAGGTCTGATGGCAGCCAATTTTGCTCTACCCAGCAATGTGCAGAGGGAAGTTTTTCCAACATCTGGTAAAAATGTCTGAGACTGATCTTCATTTACAGCAGGAATGGATTTGGAATAATAACCCAAGTTCTATTCAGTTCCAGGAAAGGTAGCCTGAGCCAACCTTTTATTAGTCACCTTCGATGTCATGCTGCATGCCTCTGGGCTGAGTATCCTGATAATATGTCTGTTTTTTGTGTAGTTTAAATGCTACACTCCTTATATTTCACAATGTGTGGGGAGATGGGCATTACTAAAATTAAAGTTTGGTGAAGTACTGAAGCAAGATGACAAGCAAGATAGAGCATTGAGGGGGGATGCAAATGTAAGGGTTTCAGCCAAGCAGCCACAGCTTCATTGTCATTTTAACACTAGGTGCTCTTTTACCCCTCTACCTAGTAGTAGCCTTATTTCCAACAGGAAAAGAGGAGAGAGACAGCAGTAAAATCCAGAGAAACACCACAAATCCATAGCTGTTGTTTTTATTGCTGTAATGGAGGATATTGTTAAAAGCAATAAGTGACATAAGGAAGTGGATGTGGAGGGTTTTTTAAATTTTGCTTTGGTGTAAACAACTTGCCGTACATTCAGAAAAATCTACATGCTTGTACGTATTTAAATCAAATAATGTTAATATTGCTTATCTAGATCAGCCTCATTTCTTCTTCATGGCTAAATAATACTTTCAGTGTATTAATCTGCTCACAATAGCTGCTTGGGTACTTTCCTATTTAGCTTTTTCTAGATGACTTGAGATGTTTAAAGAATGTGCTCTTTTTTTACCTTCATTGCAGCAGAGTAAAAGTGGCATTGACATCAAAGACTGTCAGGAAAGCGTGTACTGCTTTTTTGGATCAATGCCTAGCAAAGTTAATGGAAATTAGCTACAGCAAAATCCGGAAAAGGTTCAGTGTTTGTCTAAACTGTTTCTGTCTTAAACTGCTCCTTTATACCTTATAAATGGCTAAAGGCTTTTATGGTCTATACTGCAGTTAACCTGCATTGTTTAACATGCAGCACTTTTGTAGCGGGTGATGTACTATATGTGACAGTTTAATTTATTTTTTTAGTAACTCTATTCATTTAAAAAAAAAGTAGAACTTTTTTAACTATTCATGTTGTTTTAGTAATACTGCTTTGGGTTGTAAAACAGGCAGACCTTTCAAACTTACTGAGTCTGATCAGTATGTTGATGGAAAATACAGATCAGCACCCCCTGTCTGATGGGTTGTCCATCTTTATCTACAGCTTGAGCAGAAGATTTTTTACCCTTTCTTAATTAAAACTATTTCTCTTAGAGTTGACAAATAAGCTTGATAGATGGAGGTAGAGTGAAAGATGATGTTCTTTTTGAGCTGCAGGTTAATCAGAATTAATTAGCATAATGCAATAAGCGTCCAAGTTTGGTGACTCAACAACAAAGTTCAAGCTAACATGATCATAACTTCTCCTTATTCAAACTTGGTAGTTAACATGGATTTAACAGCAAGATTTCGGATGTTTTTCTCTGTGTGCACACATTCTGAAATGGCTTACAAATTTCTTGTATGGGGGACCATACACTCAAACTATACATTTCAGGAAGAGAAAAACTTAAGATGTCCTCTGTGTGTGTGTGTGAACAGAAGGAGGATGTATTGGAAGTTCTTGGGCAGCTTTGAGGATGCGAAGTACTAGAAAGGGAAGAAGTTATTTCACTGAGTCTGTATCAGTGAATATTTATACGATTATGTTATATTCTCTACTCTTTTCCTATCATGCCCTAGTTTTCATGCAAAATTTTCAGAGAAAAATCTCAGTCTCTTTTTTCATACATGACTGTTTTTCACAGTGTTGTATGGAAGATAGACTATTGCTGTATTGTACATACAACCTGATGCAGAGCTTTCCTTAAACCTTATTTATCCCTGTTTTTGTGCTGACTCAAACTGACTCATACTAGACACAGCTCTGACTGGGGCTAACATTCAATTTAGCAGAGACTTACTTTGCAGTAATATGTTGAAATTGTATTTTTATCCCTGTAATTGTAATTTATTTGAAGATTTGTCAGTAGCAGTAGAAACATTTGTTTTGATGTTTATAGAACTAGCAATTTAATTTTCTAGATCTGTATTTTTAGGACTGTTTTGAGCATGTGTTTATGTTGTTTCAGGTATCTGAGCATGAATTCTGGTCTGGCTGTAGCTATTAAAGATTAATTACTGCTCTTTTTTTTTCCTGATGCTGCAGTCACAAGACTTTGTTTTCTTCAACGTCACCATTTATGACGTGCAGGCTGAGCAGCCCCTGAGACTTGCCTTAGTTTCTGTGCCCTGGCAAATACTCATCACTTCTCACAAAGCATTCAGTCTTTTGTAGACTGAAGCACTATGCACAGAGGCTTTCAACCCAAGGCCACAATGAACAAGGTATTTTTCCTTGTGCAGTAATGAGACAATATTTCCTTGTGAAGTCCTGTAATGGTCTTTAAAATTTCTTCTAGCAGGTGAATATTGGAGGTAACTAAAACTCTCATCTTTCTTTTACCATCTTCCTCCAGTCTCTATGCTGCACTCACACCTCAGGTGATAATGCCAAATACAGATTAAAAAAAATGTAGACTAGTATGTGTTGGAGAGAGACCTACTTATTGCTGCTCTGTATCATTGGAGCAACAGTACCAAAACCTTTACAATGGATAATTACACTTCTTGAACATGAGCAGTAATATTTGCACTGACAAAAAAATTTGGGATTGCGTCTGTATGTATTTGTTTTTAGATTTATCTATTTAAGAGTCATTACTATAATCTGTTCTGATCTGACTGCAAAATCTTTCAGTGATGTCTTATTAATCAATTAAAGGATTCATGACTTCTGAAGCTGGTTGATGTTTTTGTGTACTGAAGTGCTTTATTCCATGTTGGAACCTATTGGGTAGTATTCTTCCTAGAAGCATGTTGTTACTGTTTGCGTCCCTCAGCGAAAGTTCATCAAGGAGAACATTTAATAAGAAAATAATTATGACACTGAATGTATAGAAATGTGTCCAGTTCTGGGCTCCCCACTAAAGAGACGTGGACATACTGGAGTGAGTTCAGCCAAGAGAATGAAGCGTCTGCTGTTAAGAGGAGAAGCGGAGAGAGCTGGGACTGTTCAGCAGGAGAAAAGAAGACTTGGGAATATTATCCATTTGTATAAAATACCTAACTGTAGGGGAGAAGAAATCAAAGGCAGACTTTTCTCAGTGGTGTTTAGGACAAAAGGCAGTGGGCACAGACTGAAATGCAAGAAATTCAATTTAAACCTAAAGAAAATCTTTTTTACTGTGAGAGGTTGGCCCAGTGAGATTGTGCAGCCTTCATCAGTGGAGATATTCAAAACCCAACCACACACAGTCCAGAGCAGCCTGCTCCAGCTGACCCTACTTTGATGACCTTTCTAGGTAACCTTCAGAGGTCCCTTCCTACCACAGTTATGATTCAACTCCACTTTTTATCATAAAGTCTTACTCAGACTTAAATGGCATTGGTGAGCGCTTGTGTTAGGTATTTTAAAATCTGCTCCATAAGGACTTGAACTTCTGTATAGAAGTATAGAAGTTGTTTGTCATAAGGGCGATGTCTTTTTCTAATGTTTACTTGAAAATTTTCAGGGATTGTTAACTTCATCTGCACCTTTTGTTTTACCCCTCAGGAACGTTTCATCTCGCCAAGAATTCGTCGTCGACTTCATGCTGTCCTAGCATCTGTTAGCACTTCAATGTTGATTTTATCAAATCTAATATTTCTTGGAGGAAATCAAGTTGGAAAAATCTACTGGAACAGGATCTTTATGGAAGGCAAGTTTACTTTTATGTGCTTTCTAGATAATAGAACTTTCCAAATATTACCTTGAGTGGACTGAGCAAGGTTCTTCTCTCAGTCCACTAACTGGAAGTAACTTTTTTTCTGGTGCTGTTCAAAACAATCAAAAATCTGTCTGGCAAAATCTAAATAACTAGGCAGGCTGCATGACTATAAAGACACATTGCCTTTCTCCCATCAAGTCTACAAAGAAAGTTATCAGACTTCTATGTCAATGAAATCACTGAAGATTAAATAATAAATGTGTGACAAGTTAGCAAGGTTGGATTTCTTCTCCCCCACTCTGCATTTCATGTACATCAGTAAGAACAGGCATACTAAAGCCAACTCCACAGATGCTGTGGAAGGTTGGTGGATGAGATCTGCATGATACAGCATAATTGAACCATTGTTTTTTTACCTAGTGAATCTGATGCCAGGATAGGGACCTGCTGACTATTGAGGACGAGTTTGAGGACAGGGGAGCTTGGGTGACAGTATCAGTCTGTGTGACACTGTACTGTGAGCTGACACAGGAGACAAATTGAGCTTTAATTTTTTCTCAGAGCTCAGTGTAAGTAGGACCAGTTTTCTTTTTAGGTTGTTATTCCTGCCAGAGGGCCATATTGTCAAATAAGGATCTCACGGAGGGAAGAACTAATAGGCTTCTGTGCCTAAAAGCATTCTCCTACAAAGACCACATTGTCTATTGCTCCTTTGTAAAGTGTTTTCTCTTCTTGTTCCTTGCAACGGCTTAGAAGTCAGTTCTGGAGATCCAAGGTCCTACTTAAGCATCCCAAAACAATGACACTCTTTCATTGTCTTTCAAGAGTAAGTTATGTACATGAACGAAATGGTTTATCTTCTGTACTAAAGCAAAAAATCATTCAAACAACTCAAAGAAAAGTATATTTTTAGCATAAAATATAGTGAAACTTTTTGTTAATACTGAGCAGGAAAGATGGAGTGAAGTATTAGTTCATGTTTAGTTTTTGCTCTTAAAGCATAAAATATTTGTTCTCTGTTTTCATAAAAGGCTTTATTTTCTCTTAAATTGTTTCCTTCCAATTAGTTGGCTAATAGTTTCAGTGGAAAAATTAGCTGAGAGAAAAAGTTTGGAAGTAAAGTTAGACATCGCTTCTTATCTATTAAAAAAAAGGGCACTAGTGAATTGTCTATTTCAGGTTTATAGTTTCATACAAATTATTTTCATAACAGTATTTGTATACTATAAATAAAAAAAGTATTCCTTCCTCTTCGGAATGCTGGGGTTTGAAACTGATGAATGACAATGTTTTATTAAGTAGAATGGTATTTAATTAAACCAGATCAATTATTGATGGTTTTTCTATGTTTGGTTTGGTGGTGGTTTTTTTTAATAGGCCTTTGATTTATTGCTCTTGCACTGGAATACATAGTTACTTCAGGATTAGGTACCAGGCATCTAAGACAGGAATAGGAAATTAATTTAGTCATTTGCATCTTTGTTTCCATGATGCGTTAATCAAATTAACTTTATTTTTAGAATGTGAAAGCCTTTGCTTAGTGCAGCTCATTCTCTACTGAAGAAATTTCCAGTGTTTAGCTTTATATACCTGTGTTCTTAGACCACTCAGATTACTGTGACTGTATTGTTTAGCTGCATTATTGTTCTGACAATTCACGTGTACAAACTGAAACATACACTAAGACTTTACTGCATCTGCACACCTGCTCCATTGTTGCTCCATTGTGGTTTTCTTACTATGGAACAAGCGGGGCAGCCCCTGGTATCAGTACAGACTGGGGGCTGACCAGATTGAAAGTGGTCGTGCTGAGAAGGACTTTGTGTGTGCTGGTGGCCGAGAGGCTGGACATGACCCAGCAGTGTGCACTGGTAGCCTAGAAAGCCAATTGTGTCTTGGGCTGCATCAAAAGTAGTGTGGCCAGCAGGGTGAGGGAGGGGGTGCTGCCCCTCTGTTCTGCTCTGGTGAGACTCCACCTGGAGCACTGCATCCAGCTCTGGGGTCCCCAGCACAGGAAGGAAGGACATTGACCTGTTGGAGCAAGTCCGGAGGAGGCCACCAAGGTGACTAGAGGGATGGAGCACTTCTCCTGTAATGAAAGGCTGGGAGAATTGGGATTCAGCCTGGAAAAAAGAGAAGGCTTCAGGGTGACCTAATTGCGACCTTCCAGTCCCTGAAGGGAAATTACAAGAAAGATGGAGAGGAACTTTTTAGAAGAGCATGTAGTGACAGCACAAGGGGGAATGGTTTTAAACTGAGAGTAGGTTTAGATTAGATAATAGGAAAAAATTCTTTACTGTGAGGGTGGTGAGACACTGGGACAGTTTGCCCTGAGAAGTTGTTGATGTCCCACCCCTGGAATGCTCCAAGGCAGGTTGGACGGGGCTTTGAGCAACCCAAGTCTAGTGAAAGGTGTCCCTGCCCATGGCAGGGGCATTGGAACTAGATGATCTTTAAGGTCCCTTCCAACCCAAACTGTTATACAATTTCATAATTCTATGATTGAAGGCCAGTCAAATCCGGAAGGACTATTCAGAACTGAAGTCTTCAATTTCTAGTAAATTTAAGTATTGGTCTGTAAGAGATACAACAAAAATCTACATTTGGAGTGTAGAATGCTAAAAGATAAAGTTTAGGAAACCTAAGCAGGGTTTTGCAACACTCTAAAACCAGAGAGTAGACATTTGCATTTGGAGGACGTCTCTACGTTCTCAGCAACCCGGGCACAGGATTTGAGATTGATTGATGGAGGTGGAAGAAGGCTCTGTACCAAGAGTGTGACATAAAATCCCTCTCAGGTTTATAGAGATAGAGTTAGGAATATAGGAGATGAGGTAAGGAATAGAGAGCTGTGGAAAGAAAGCTGACCGCTCGCACATCAGCTGCAAAGAATAGTCAGTTCATTTCCTTTGTTCAAATCCCACAGAATTGTGTCTACAAAGATTTGTATGGATAGGAAGAAAATAGAAGGTGTCCATTTCACAGTTTGTAAATGTAACTGCGTTTGTAGATCACTAACAAACTTGATCAAGAACATATATGCTAAATGGCAGCAATAAAATGCATCTCAGAGCAGAACTCAGATCTGCAGGTTTAGGTGCAGCATTAGGTGTTGTGTGTGGCATTTTCAGGTCCAGCATGATCCTCAGAATATCAGTATTTTAAAACCCTAAATGCTCAGCGTATAGCACTTTGTAGTCAGAAATTAGAAATTCTCTTGTATAATATCTAAAAGCAGTGCTTGAAGAGTAGCTTCCCATTAGCACGTTGCGTGACAGTGACACAAATTTAAAATGACAAACTCTTAAAAGGAAGATTTACTGGTGCTTAAGATCTGTGAAATGCACTTCTAGTTTTGCTCTTTGATTACTTGAGAAGATCTACTGTGTTCTTTTGCAAAGACTATTATAAAATATCTAAACAGTTGTCTGAAAGTGGGGAGGAGAAAACATGGGTATGAAAGCAAGTTAAATCCCAGAGCCAACACAGTGCAAGCAGAACTGTGCAAGTAAGGTACCTTTATTATCAAAGCTTTGTGGATTGCTTTCTAGGAACAGGATTTAGATGAGGTTTCCCAGAATTTCTTGGGTGATATTTGAACTGTTTTGCAGTGCTTTGGCAGTACTTTCCACAGGTCCTGCACCACTAACAAGGGAATTTGATACCTGAGCATGTCAGGTAACAGTATTTTTAGCATTTATTTGCTTTCATCTTATGAAAAATAGATTGAATTTATCTGGCTTTAAAATTAGTTTCTGTGCATCATTAAAATAGCTATTGCCAAAATAACGAGAAGAGAGGCCTGTTTGTCTCATATGGATGAGTATTTGTTCTTAGTTTTGTTGTCAGACTGTTCAGACCAGCCTTAGTGCTTGTTTCTAAAACCTAGCTTGTCCTGATAAGTTATTAGCAAGAATGAAAGGTTCCTACAACAAACATTTGCTTTGACTTTTCTTTAGTAAGATTTTTCTCATGAGGGATAGAAAATAGCATAAATGTCTTCTAAATAACAAACCATTTTTAATCCTGTATTCAGGGTAATTAATTGATGCTTCACCTCAAAATGAGAAGCTCCAGTGACAGGGGTTCTCTTTGAAAGGGCTCAATGCTGCAACTGGCACTGTGCAGTACTTTTGTTTAAGAGAATTAGTCTAGCAAGCATGGACAAAGGCATTAAGCTGGGACAGGACAAAAGCGTATCAGGTGGGAAAAGTATGAAATTCTTCCTGATCTTTCTCTGGTTAACGAGGAAGAGAGTTCTGATCAATGAGAAAAGCACACAGTGCATGTCAGATGTATTTTACTTTGAATAGCTGTCTGAAAATTGCACAACCATCATTTAACTGTAAACCAGTACTTTAGCTATCCATTTAACCTTGCTAAATTGTGAGAAGTGCCTCTCTTGAGTGCAGTTCATCCCACGTACATCTGTCTTAGCATGGGATGAGATGCATTGTCACTCTTCACTACGTTCAGAGGCATTTTGTACAGCCTGGTTTAGATTAGATTGAACACCCAACATTTGAGAAGGTGTCCTTTAGTAGACATCCAGCAAAGAGTGATTTTCACCCTTGGTTAGAAATGATTTACTGCAGGAGTACAGAGCAGCTGGCTGGGCAGAAGTTCTGCAATGAGGGATATCTGACTATTCCACCGGATTGCAAACTTTGTGCATCAACAGCATCATACCACTTACAACAAAAATAGACCTTATGCCAAGATGCATTGACAGCAGTGCAAAAGACATAAATTAAGCTCTTCATTATGTTCTGAAGGTTAAAGTTAAAATATGTCCACTTTTGGTTGCTGCAGTGTAAAAAAAAATAAGCTGACAGGGAGAAGGAAATGCAGCAACATGATTGGAAGTCTAGGAGCCGTGACCCTGAGATAAACAGCATTGTTTTGTTTTGAGAGGAAATTATTGAGGAGAGAAATAGATTCCTAGGAGTTTCTGCAAATAAAATGTTAATAAGTTATTCTGATCACCAGTGGGGTCAGAAGAAGGAAAAAAAACCTGTAAAATGTAGGAAGGAGTTGGACTTTGATGGTCCATGTGGGTCCTTCCACCTCAGGGTATTCTGTGATTCTGTGATTCTGTTCTATTATCTAGGTAAGCTGATGAGCTGCCATCTTTGGGGGACAGTCTCCAGGTAGACTAAAACCTCTCAAGCAATGTAAAAAATAGTGATTTCATCGTGATGTAGAAGGAACCTGTAAATGGCCTCCAGACCCATTTCAAACCCTCTTTTCTCTAGTTAGTTCATCAGCAAATAGAGCTGTTTACAGCAAAACTAAAACTTTTTTCTCTATGTCTAATATTTGTTAACTAGTTCAGGATGGTGAAGCCTTTATTTTGGCTCCAGTTTTCCCTTCCAACTTGCTTGGAAGCAAAATCAGGTTTTATGCTACTCAGAATTCAGTTATTTGATTAGTTTATAGGGAAAAGATTTTCTCATTACCACTGGATGATTACCTGACCTACTTTATGGAGGCAGAAAGCCTGGACTTCTTCACAGCTGTGCAGCACAACAATCTCAGAGCGTGTTTCACAGGCCATCTTAGGCACTGACTTGCAAATGGGAATTTCCATGATCATGACAGACAAGATTCAGAGGTTTGAGTGAAGCAAAGAGTTTGGTGTGACACATTTGCTGCAGCATGTGTAAATGTGGATTTTTTGGCTTGCTTTGACAGAAACAGTAGACCATTGTCTTCTGATCTTAAATTAAAACGATGCTGACTGGTAATTATGCTGTATCACAGGATTGAAGATTATTCTAATAATCTATATTTGTCTCATTTTTCGTAAATCACTTAGTTCATGAATTGAGAATTGAAATGGTATAACATCTCTGAAGGCATCATCCTTGTTACCTTTAGAAGTTTTGTCCTTGGTTTTGAAAACATTGAAATTAGGTTGTTATTCTATGAAAAATAATTTATATATTAGTAGTTGAGATGCCTTTCTATGTTCAACAACTAAATAATTTAAAAATTATGAGTTACTTATTGTGTAGCTCCACTGCTGCATGAGATGTCAATAAATAAGAAAAAAAGATGATAGATTTCTGTATTGTTGTATGTTCTAGTCTGGCTGATGTAAGATAATGTCTTCCCATTAGATGTGTTGTTGATCATATGCCTCATTTCCTGCAATAATGAGTGTAGGAAGGAGGTCTTGGGATGATCAGGAGTTCATACAACAGCATCTCATCCTTCAGAAACTATCTGAGTATTGCTAGTTAGCATAGGCAATAGAGTTAACACATTTTAAGGGCTGAAGGAAGCTAACAAAAAGAGATGGAGCAAAGGAGTTCGAACTTGTTATTTAACAGGGGCCAGTCGGACTTTTTAACTCTGAGGTGTTGCCAGATAGCATACATTGCTGTATTAGGAGCCACATTGCGCTTAACAATTTCTGAGATGGGTTGCAACAATATCTGTAAATATCTCACTATGAAGGGATTTGAAGGTGCAGAAGGAATTAAATCATGTAGCAAAGGAACTCAAAGGAGTCCATAAAACCTGTCAGCTGAGGCATCCCCATGAATCTCTTGTGAAGTCTTCATTCAATTTTCTTGCTAGCTGAAAGAAAAAGTTTCAATGATTGACAGTTCAGAGTTGTCATCATTTGGGTTTTCAGATGGCCCTTGTTTTGGTGTGGAAGTAGAGTTGTAGAGTAGCTGGCATATGGTCTTCCAGTGTTCTTGTTCCTCCAGATTTTCACTTTCACTGACAAATCCCACTTGCTGCTGTTACACACTTACTTAAGTCCTTTTTTCCCAAACATACATTTATGAACGCTATATTGATGGATTGCATAATTTAGAGAAATATTGCATAGTGGCAGGAATAGTACTGAAGATGTCACATTTTCCAAGTGATTCATTCCTCTTCATGCACAAAGGAAACTTGTTTTCACAATCATTTATGTGACCTTGCTTGGTGGGTGCAGTTCACTGGGATGTGAACTGGCAAAATACCAAGAAAAATGAATTTTGGTCTGCAGTAATAAGGAGACAGTGAATTTTTTTTTTCCCCCTTAACCTCCCAAAGGATGACAGCTGTATAAAAGCAAATATTCACATCTGTTTTGGGGCATTTTCTTTAGAATTGAAACAGTAAAGTGTGTTCTGCCATTGTTTGGGGGCTTTTCTTTGAGATTGAAACAATAAAGCATGTTCTGCTATTTTCTGTTGAATCATGTCAGCTTGAGCCTCTATTCGATGTGAAAATGGATGGAGCATTGCTATGTTTAAATTCAACTGTTGCTGTTGAATCTCATTAGGTTACCAGTTGTCCTTCATTTGTCTTTACAGTCTTAGAACCTGATCCTGCAACTATATCAATGCAGAAAGATCCTTCTGTATAGAAAGTTCCAGAACATGTTCAGACACATCTGCTGGGATCAATAGGATTGCAGAGTCAGAGTCAGTCACAAAAAAACCTATGCTTCTTATATCTTACTAAAGCCTTTATCTTGCATAGACTGTGTACAAGTGAAAAAAATGCAAGACAGTCCACACCGTGACTGCATGTGGAGTTCGTTTTTGTCCCTTATGTTGTGTGTGACTTACTGAACTAAGTGAACTAAATTGCACACAGAAAACAGGGAGTTATCCCTTCATAGTGCTGCCTTCTTGCCAATTTGCAGCTCTTTTTCAAAAAGACAAGTTTGCTCCTCAGTGAGCTTTGCTGATCACAGGCAAAGTGTCCCCAGATTTACAGTTACTTTGGCAAGGTACATACAACTTTTTAAAAATCATTGTAATGTTGCCAGTGAAGTCTAGTATGGTGAGCAGCTGGTATAGTGGGTTGGTCAAGTCCATCTTACAGATGTAACCTTGCTGGTAGCAACATGCTTAGTGTGGAAGCTGGAATGGATGATGCCACCAAACATGCTTGTTCTGCTGGTGTGGCAGATCAGTGTATGCTGTTTCAGCAGTCTTTCAGAGACTGAAGCAGTTTGAATGTGTGGACTCTTTATGCCTTAAACATAGCATGAAAATAAAAAATAAAACTAGTTTTTGTGTCAAAAAAGCTTAAAATTGCTCTGACCACATGACTGCTTGTCAACATGTGATTCAGCTTTGCCTTCTTGTTCCTCTATGTTTTTGCCATACATAACAAAAACCTCACAATGACCCAGAGTAACATAGCCTGGTATAGAATACTCGAATTGCTGTTTTATTGGTCTCCGTGCTTATTGGGCAACGTATATGTAAATGGACTCATGGGTGTGGTGGCATGTATGTAACTGATTTGTAAGAGCAATTATTTCAGCTCAGACTTGCAACCATCAAGAAAAGTTCTCTGAAGAATGATGTAATTTCCTTTTATTCCCGCATTCAGAAATTTCCAGGAGTCTTGTAGCTGCTACTTCTTCCTCATCATTGAATCCCATTTCTTTCTTCTGTCAGCTCCATTCATTTGTCTTCAGATTTGAACTAGTCCTGACTCACCCTTTTTTTCAAATGCTTTTTGAGAGAACAGGTCCCAAGTGCAGAAAGTAACCATCTAAGAGCAGGAACTGGCACACCAGCTGTATTTAGCTTTGCAGTCACTGAGACTTTCATGACAACTTTCTAAGTTATTTCCTGAAAAGTAATGTTAAAGCAGCATTGCAGCGTTCCACAATTACTGCTGCTTGGAGTCTGCTAGATTAAATTTTCTCAGCTTATAGGAAAAAAAGGCAGTTTTTTTCCCAAAAGCCAGCCCTGCATATAAGTTTGAGGTCAAGAATTTAAGCAGTGTTCATTCTGGGTCTTGCACCTCTTACCAGCAAAGTCAGAGGTGTTAACAGTTCTCTTTAGTAAAGATGCATGGGCCACAGAGGAGGCTGATCCTTTTCTAAAACTTGTATTGCTTTGCACAGGAAGGAAAAGCAGTAAAGAGCTTATTTTTCTCATTCAGGAAGCCTGAGAGCAGTTTTTACTCCATTATAGCACAGTTCTGCTGCATAAGTAGGCAACATTGCTACATTAATGCTGTTTTGCCTGTAATTTTGCTCTAGGTTCACTCACAAAAATAGTTGTCTCAAACTATTTTAGCATCTTTTTTTTAACCTCTGAATGAATTTATTTCGATGATCTTTAAATAGCTGCTGCTTTAAAGAATAGGGAAACTAAAATGCAAAAATCATGAGAAGAAACGAGCTGATTTGATTAGGCTTTGTTTCATTCTGTTGACTGTTGGATTTTGGGATAGGGTTTTGGTTTGGGGTTTTTTGTGGTTTTTTTTTGAGAGAGTGAAACATACATTGTACTTATATTTGATAGAATTTGTAGACTTACACCCTCATAAGTGCTGACAGTTCTGTAAAATGCCTTCTAGTTCCTGTCATTCCATCTACTATTAAATTGCATGTTGGGGCGTATTTTCTTAGTGCACTTTGCACCAGCCAACAAAGATCTGAAGGTGCGCATAGTTGGGATTTAACTTCATGCTGAACTTGGAATATAGCAAACTTCACATGGACATCATCAAACTGTAGGAGAAATGGCACCATATGATGGAGCAAACAGCTCTGCTTTTCCTAAGGACATGAGACAGAAGTGTGTCTCCTTCCTAAACAGCTGGGTTTTTTCTCAGTATTGTACCAGTCCTTGATAATCTTGGTGTTTAGTGTGGTACCTGCAGAGGATGGTTGAGCAGGGAAGCATGTGGCTCTAATACTTCTTTCATCTTTTTGGGCACTGTCTTCCCCTGAGAAAATGGAGAGGTATCTTTTGTCTCTGACTCCTAAAGCCTCAATTCTGTCCCCTCGGCTGCACCTCTGG